>NC_138519.1:2500-10000 GCF_000230855.2 Cajanus cajan
CTAAACCCTAAACCCTAAACCCTAAACCCTAAACCCTAAACCCTAAACCCTAAACCCTAAACCCTAAACCCTAAACCCTAAACCCTAAACCCTAAACCCTAAACCCTAAACCCTAAACCCTAAACCCTAAACCCTAAACCCTAAACCCTAAACCCTAAACCCTAAACCCTAAACCCTAAACCCTAAACCCTAAACCCTAAACCCTAAACCCTAAACCCTAAACCCTAAACCCTAAACCCTAAACCCTAAACCCTAAACCCTAAACCCTAAACCCTAAACCCTAAACCCTAAACCCTAAACCCTAAACCCTAAACCCTAAACCCTAAACCCTAAACCCTAAACCCTAAACCCTAAACCCTAAACCCTAAACCCTAAACCCTAAACCCTAAACCCTAAACCCTAAACCCTAAACCCTAAACCCTAAACCCTAAACCCTAAACCCTAAACCCTAAACCCTAAACCCTAAACCCTAAACCCTAAACCCTAAACCCTAAACCCTAAACCCTAAACCCTAAACCCTAAACCCTAAACCCTAAACCCTAAACCCTAAACCCTAAACCCTAAACCCTAAACCCTAAACCCTAAACCCTAAACCCTAAACCCTAAACCCTAAACCCTAAACCCTAAACCCTAAACCCTAAACCCTAAACCCTAAACCCTAAACCCTAAACCCTAAACCCTAAACCCTAAACCCTAAACCCTAAACCCTAAACCCTAAACCCTAAACCCTAAACCCTAAACCCTAAACCCTAAACCCTAAACCCTAAACCCTAAACCCTAAACCCTAAACCCTAAACCCTAAACCCTAAACCCTAAACCCTAAACCCTAAACCCTAAACCCTAAACCCTAAACCCTAAACCCTAAACCCTAAACCCTAAACCCTAAACCCTAAACCCTAAACCCTAAACCCTAAACCCTAAACCCTAAACCCTAAACCCTAAACCCTAAACCCTAAACCCTAAACCCTAAACCCTAAACCCTAAACCCTAAACCCTAAACCCTAAACCCTAAACCCTAAACCCTAAACCCTAAACCCTAAACCCTAAACCCTAAACCCTAAACCCTAAACCCTAAACCCTAAACCCTAAACCCTAAACCCTAAACCCTAAACCCTAAACCCTAAACCCTAAACCCTAAACCCTAAACCCTAAACCCTAAACCCTAAACCCTAAACCCTAAACCCTAAACCCTAAACCCTAAACCCTAAACCCTAAACCCTAAACCCTAAACCCTAAACCCTAAACCCTAAACCCTAAACCCTAAACCCTAAACCCTAAACCCTAAACCCTAAACCCTAAACCCTAAACCCTAAACCCTAAACCCTAAACCCTAAACCCTAAACCCTAAACCCTAAACCCTAAACCCTAAACCCTAAACCCTAAACCCTAAACCCTAAACCCTAAACCCTAAACCCTAAACCCTAAACCCTAAACCCTAAACCCTAAACCCTAAACCCTAAACCCTAAACCCTAAACCCTAAACCCTAAACCCTAAACCCTAAACCCTAAACCCTAAACCCTAAACCCTAAACCCTAAACCCTAAACCCTAAACCCTAAACCCTAAACCCTAAACCCTAAACCCTAAACCCTAAACCCTAAACCCTAAACCCTAAACCCTAAACCCTAAACCCTAAACCCTAAACCCTAAACCCTAAACCCTAAACCCTAAACCCTAAACCCTAAACCCTAAACCCTAAACCCTAAACCCTAAACCCTAAACCCTAAACCCTAAACCCTAAACCCTAAACCCTAAACCCTAAACCCTAAACCCTAAACCCTAAACCCTAAACCCTAAACCCTAAACCCTAAACCCTAAACCCTAAACCCTAAACCCTAAACCCTAAACCCTAAACCCTAAACCCTAAACCCTAAACCCTAAACCCTAAACCCTAAACCCTAAACCCTAAACCCTAAACCCTAAACCCTAAACCCTAAACCCTAAACCCTAAACCCTAAACCCTAAACCCTAAACCCTAAACCCTAAACCCTAAACCCTAAACCCTAAACCCTAAACCCTAAACCCTAAACCCTAAACCCTAAACCCTAAACCCTAAACCCTAAACCCTAAACCCTAAACCCTAAACCCTAAACCCTAAACCCTAAACCCTAAACCCTAAACCCTAAACCCTAAACCCTAAACCCTAAACCCTAAACCCTAAACCCTAAACCCTAAACCCTAAACCCTAAACCCTAAACCCTAAACCCTAAACCCTAAACCCTAAACCCTAAACCCTAAACCCTAAACCCTAAACCCTAAACCCTAAACCCTAAACCCTAAACCCTAAACCCTAAACCCTAAACCCTAAACCCTAAACCCTAAACCCTAAACCCTAAACCCTAAACCCTAAACCCTAAACCCTAAACCCTAAACCCTAAACCCTAAACCCTAAACCCTAAACCCTAAACCCTAAACCCTAAACCCTAAACCCTAAACCCTAAACCCTAAACCCTAAACCCTAAACCCTAAACCCTAAACCCTAAACCCTAAACCCTAAACCCTAAACCCTAAACCCTAAACCCTAAACCCTAAACCCTAAACCCTAAACCCTAAACCCTAAACCCTAAACCCTAAACCCTAAACCCTAAACCCTAAACCCTAAACCCTAAACCCTAAACCCTAAACCCTAAACCCTAAACCCTAAACCCTAAACCCTAAACCCTAAACCCTAAACCCTAAACCCTAAACCCTAAACCCTAAACCCTAAACCCTAAACCCTAAACCCTAAACCCTAAACCCTAAACCCTAAACCCTAAACCCTAAACCCTAAACCCTAAACCCTAAACCCTAAACCCTAAACCCTAAACCCTAAACCCTAAACCCTAAACCCTAAACCCTAAACCCTAAACCCTAAACCCTAAACCCTAAACCCTAAACCCTAAACCCTAAACCCTAAACCCTAAACCCTAAACCCTAAACCCTAAACCCTAAACCCTAAACCCTAAACCCTAAACCCTAAACCCTAAACCCTAAACCCTAAACCCTAAACCCTAAACCCTAAACCCTAAACCCTAAACCCTAAACCCTAAACCCTAAACCCTAAACCCTAAACCCTAAACCCTAAACCCTAAACCCTAAACCCTAAACCCTAAACCCTAAACCCTAAACCCTAAACCCTAAACCCTAAACCCTAAACCCTAAACCCTAAACCCTAAACCCTAAACCCTAAACCCTAAACCCTAAACCCTAAACCCTAAACCCTAAACCCTAAACCCTAAACCCTAAACCCTAAACCCTAAACCCTAAACCCTAAACCCTAAACCCTAAACCCTAAACCCTAAACCCTAAACCCTAAACCCTAAACCCTAAACCCTAAACCCTAAACCCTAAACCCTAAACCCTAAACCCTAAACCCTAAACCCTAAACCCTAAACCCTAAACCCTAAACCCTAAACCCTAAACCCTAAACCCTAAACCCTAAACCCTAAACCCTAAACCCTAAACCCTAAACCCTAAACCCTAAACCCTAAACCCTAAACCCTAAACCCTAAACCCTAAACCCTAAACCCTAAACCCTAAACCCTAAACCCTAAACCCTAAACCCTAAACCCTAAACCCTAAACCCTAAACCCTAAACCCTAAACCCTAAACCCTAAACCCTAAACCCTAAACCCTAAACCCTAAACCCTAAACCCTAAACCCTAAACCCTAAACCCTAAACCCTAAACCCTAAACCCTAAACCCTAAACCCTAAACCCTAAACCCTAAACCCTAAACCCTAAACCCTAAACCCTAAACCCTAAACCCTAAACCCTAAACCCTAAACCCTAAACCCTAAACCCTAAACCCTAAACCCTAAACCCTAAACCCTAAACCCTAAACCCTAAACCCTAAACCCTAAACCCTAAACCCTAAACCCTAAACCCTAAACCCTAAACCCTAAACCCTAAACCCTAAACCCTAAACCCTAAACCCTAAACCCTAAACCCTAAACCCTAAACCCTAAACCCTAAACCCTAAACCCTAAACCCTAAACCCTAAACCCTAAACCCTAAACCCTAAACCCTAAACCCTAAACCCTAAACCCTAAACCCTAAACCCTAAACCCTAAACCCTAAACCCTAAACCCTAAACCCTAAACCCTAAACCCTAAACCCTAAACCCTAAACCCTAAACCCTAAACCCTAAACCCTAAACCCTAAACCCTAAACCCTAAACCCTAAACCCTAAACCCTAAACCCTAAACCCTAAACCCTAAACCCTAAACCCTAAACCCTAAACCCTAAACCCTAAACCCTAAACCCTAAACCCTAAACCCTAAACCCTAAACCCTAAACCCTAAACCCTAAACCCTAAACCCTAAACCCTAAACCCTAAACCCTAAACCCTAAACCCTAAACCCTAAACCCTAAACCCTAAACCCTAAACCCTAAACCCTAAACCCTAAACCCTAAACCCTAAACCCTAAACCCTAAACCCTAAACCCTAAACCCTAAACCCTAAACCCTAAACCCTAAACCCTAAACCCTAAACCCTAAACCCTAAACCCTAAACCCTAAACCCTAAACCCTAAACCCTAAACCCTAAACCCTAAACCCTAAACCCTAAACCCTAAACCCTAAACCCTAAACCCTAAACCCTAAACCCTAAACCCTAAACCCTAAACCCTAAACCCTAAACCCTAAACCCTAAACCCTAAACCCTAAACCCTAAACCCTAAACCCTAAACCCTAAACCCTAAACCCTAAACCCTAAACCCTAAACCCTAAACCCTAAACCCTAAACCCTAAACCCTAAACCCTAAACCCTAAACCCTAAACCCTAAACCCTAAACCCTAAACCCTAAACCCTAAACCCTAAACCCTAAACCCTAAACCCTAAACCCTAAACCCTAAACCCTAAACCCTAAACCCTAAACCCTAAACCCTAAACCCTAAACCCTAAACCCTAAACCCTAAACCCTAAACCCTAAACCCTAAACCCTAAACCCTAAACCCTAAACCCTAAACCCTAAACCCTAAACCCTAAACCCTAAACCCTAAACCCTAAACCCTAAACCCTAAACCCTAAACCCTAAACCCTAAACCCTAAACCCTAAACCCTAAACCCTAAACCCTAAACCCTAAACCCTAAACCCTAAACCCTAAACCCTAAACCCTAAACCCTAAACCCTAAACCCTAAACCCTAAACCCTAAACCCTAAACCCTAAACCCTAAACCCTAAACCCTAAACCCTAAACCCTAAACCCTAAACCCTAAACCCTAAACCCTAAACCCTAAACCCTAAACCCTAAACCCTAAACCCTAAACCCTAAACCCTAAACCCTAAACCCTAAACCCTAAACCCTAAACCCTAAACCCTAAACCCTAAACCCTAAACCCTAAACCCTAAACCCTAAACCCTAAACCCTAAACCCTAAACCCTAAACCCTAAACCCTAAACCCTAAACCCTAAACCCTAAACCCTAAACCCTAAACCCTAAACCCTAAACCCTAAACCCTAAACCCTAAACCCTAAACCCTAAACCCTAAACCCTAAACCTCTAAACCCTAAACCCTAAACCCTAAACCCTAAACCCTAAACCCTAAACCCTAAACCCTAAACCCTAAACCCTAAACCCTAAACCCTAAACCCTAAACCCTAAACCCTAAACCCTAAACCCTAAACCCTAAACCCTAAACCCTAAACCCTAAACCCTAAACCCTAAACCCTAAACCCTAAACCCTAAACCCTAAACCCTAAACCCTAAACCCTAAACCCTAAACCCTAAACCCTAAACCCTAAACCCTAAACCCTAAACCCTAAACCCTAAACCCTAAACCCTAAACCCTAAACCCTAAACCCTAAACCCTAAACCCTAAACCCTAAACCCTAAACCCTAAACCCTAAACCCTAAACCCTAAACCCTAAACCCTAAACCCTAAACCCTAAACCCTAAACCCTAAACCCTAAACCCTAAACCCTAAACCCTAAACCCTAAACCCTAAACCCTAAACCCTAAACCCTAAACCCTAAACCCTAAACCCTAAACCCTAAACCCTAAACCCTAAACCCTAAACCCTAAACCCTAAACCCTAAACCCTAAACCCTAAACCCTAAACCCTAAACCCTAAACCCTAAACCCTAAACCCTAAACCCTAAACCCTAAACCCTAAACCCTAAACCCTAAACCCTAAACCCTAAACCCTAAACCCTAAACCCTAAACCCTAAACCCTAAACCCTAAACCCTAAACCCTAAACCCTAAACCCTAAACCCTAAACCCTAAACCCTAAACCCTAAACCCTAAACCCTAAACCCTAAACCCTAAACCCTAAACCCTAAACCCTAAACCCTAAACCCTAAACCCTAAACCCTAAACCCTAAACCCTAAACCCTAAACCCTAAACCCTAAACCCTAAACCCTAAACCCTAAACCCTAAACCCTAAACCCTAAACCCTAAACCCTAAACCCTAAACCCTAAACCCTAAACCCTAAACCCTAAACCCTAAACCCTAAACCCTAAACCCTAAACCCTAAACCCTAAACCCTAAACCCTAAACCCTAAACCCTAAACCCTAAACCCTAAACCCTAAACCCTAAACCCTAAACCCTAAACCCTAAACCCTAAACCCTAAACCCTAAACCCTAAACCCTAAACCCTAAACCCTAAACCCTAAACCCTAAACCCTAAACCCTAAACCCTAAACCCTAAACCCTAAACCCTAAACCCTAAACCCTAAACCCTAAACCCTAAACCCTAAACCCTAAACCCTAAACCCTAAACCCTAAACCCTAAACCCTAAACCCTAAACCCTAAACCCTAAACCCTAAACCCTAAACCCTAAACCCTAAACCCTAAACCCTAAACCCTAAACCCTAAACCCTAAACCCTAAACCCTAAACCCTAAACCCTAAACCCTAAACCCTAAACCCTAAACCCTAAACCCTAAACCCTAAACCCTAAACCCTAAACCCTAAACCCTAAACCCTAAACCCTAAACCCTAAACCCTAAACCCTAAACCCTAAACCCTAAACCCTAAACCCTAAACCCTAAACCCTAAACCCTAAACCCTAAACCCTAAACCCTAAACCCTAAACCCTAAACCCTAAACCCTAAACCCTAAACCCTAAACCCTAAACCCTAAACCCTAAACCCTAAACCCTAAACCCTAAACCCTAAACCCTAAACCCTAAACCCTAAACCCTAAACCCTAAACCCTAAACCCTAAACCCTAAACCCTAAACCCTAAACCCTAAACCCTAAACCCTAAACCCTAAACCCTAAACCCTAAACCCTAAACCCTAAACCCTAAACCCTAAACCCTAAACCCTAAACCCTAAACCCTAAACCCTAAACCCTAAACCCTAAACCCTAAACCCTAAACCCTAAACCCTAAACCCTAAACCCTAAACCCTAAACCCTAAACCCTAAACCCTAAACCCTAAACCCTAAACCCTAAACCCTAAACCCTAAACCCTAAACCCTAAACCCTAAACCCTAAACCCTAAACCCTAAACCCTAAACCCTAAACCCTAAACCCTAAACCCTAAACCCTAAACCCTAAACCCTAAACCCT